>NW_020955338.1:913863-929929 GCF_003031625.1 Empidonax traillii | reverse complement strand
TCTGCAAGATAAGTGGGGGCCTCTGAGACAGAGAGAGGATGAGATTCCCGTGCAGGCTTGGGAATTACTGGGAGGGCTTTTAAATTAGTGTAAGGAAGGGGATAGGGTTAGGGTTAACAAGGGTTAGGGTTAGGGTTAGGGTTAGGGTTAGGGTTAGGGTTAGGGTTAGGGTTAGGGTTAGGGTTAGGGTTAGGGTTAGAGTTTTTTTACTTTTACATCTAGGATTCAGAACGGGGAAAGATACCTGCCAGTTCAAAGGTGCTTTGCACAGGAAACTCTTGCTCTTTGTGTAGTGCCGAGTTGTGCACCACCTTCTCTTGAGAGACACTGGGCTCTCTTTCCTCTTTTGGTGGTCCCAGCATGGGGTGGCACAGTAACCAAGCACAGCCTCGAGAAAAGCCCTGCCAGCCCCTCCTCCCTCAATCCGTGCCTCAGTTTCCCCACCCTGAGCAGCTCTTCGGGACCCGAGGGGTGGCATCATCCCGCCCCAGCACCACCCCCTTCAAGTTCTTCTGCCCAACAAACTAGGAGGGCCCAGCAGACACGACCCCCCAGTCCCTGCACCCCGGGAACACGGGGGGCTCCCCTCAGCCCCCACTCAGCCCATCAGTCTCAGTCCATGGAGCAGACCTGGTCCTCCTCCATGTCCTGGCAGAGCCAGTTCCAGCCCGGCATATAGCCCTTGCACTCCAACTCTGCTGTACAATGGGTGAACCATCCATAACACTCCATGCACACGTGGAGTTTCCTGCACTGGCATCTTTTGTCTGGGAGGAATCCTTGTTCCTAATCCATCTGAGGCCCCAGAACGACCATTCCAGTGCGGGGCTTCCGACACCAAACCAATTATTTTTAAGGCAGGAATAAAAGCCCTTAGCCTCCCACTCTCCTGTGCAATTCCTGAGTCAGTCTTGGCACTCCATGCACATATGGAGTTTCCTGCGCAGGCACTTTTGGTCAGGGAGGAATCTTCATTCTTAATCCATTTGAGGACCCAAACAGGCCATTTCAGCGCCGGGTTTCGGACACTAAACCAATGAAGTTCCACCCAGGAAAAAAAGCCCTTAGCCTTCATCTCTCCTGTGCAATTGGTGGGAAACCCTTGGCACTCCATGCACACATGGAGCTTCCTGCGCCTGTACCTTTGCTCTCGGAGGAATCTGCGTTCTTAGTCCATCTGGGGACCCAGACGGGCCATTTCAGCGCGGGGCTTCGAACACCAATCCAATGAAGTACCAGCCTTGAAAAAAAACCTGTAGTCTCCCACTCTCCTGTGCAATTGCAGAGTCACCCTTGGCACTCCATGCAGACATGGAGTTTCCTGAGCTGGAACTATCGGTCTGGGAGGAATCTTCATTCTTAATCCATCGGGAGATCCAGACCGGCCATTTCTGTGCGGGCTTTGGACACCAAACCAATGAAGTTTCAGCCCGGAATATAGCCATTAGCCTCCAACTCTGTTGTTCAATGGGTGAACCATCTATAACACTCCATGCACACATGGAGTTTCCTGAGCTGGCGCCTTTGGTCTAGGAGTAATCTGCGATTCCAGTCCATCTGAGGCCTCAGACGGACCATTTCAGCGCTGCGTTTAGGACACCAAACCAATGATGTTTAATGCGGGAAAAAAAGGCCTTAGCCTGCAACTCTCCTGTAAAATTGGGGAGTCCCCTTTGGCACTCCATGCAGACATGGAGTTTCCTGAGCTGGTACCTTTGGTTTGGGAGGAATCTTCATTCTTAGTCCATCTGGGAACCCATATGGGTCATTTCTGTGCGGGGCTTCGGACACTAAACCAATGAATTTCCAGGCCGGAAAAAAAGCCCTTAGCCTCCAAATCTGTTGTCCAATGGGTGCACCATCCATAACACTCCATGCACATGTGGAGTTTCCTGCGCTGGCGCCTTTGGTCTGGGAGAAATCTTCGTTCTTAATGCATCTGGGGACCCAGACATGCCATTTCGGGAGACAAAAGCAATGAAGTTCCAGCCCCAAATATAGTTTTTAGCCTCCAACTCTGTCGTGCAATGGGTGAACCATCCATAACACTCTATGCACACACGGAGTTTCCAGCACTGGCATCTTTTGTCTGGGAGGAATCTTCGTTCGTAGTCCATCTGGGGACCCAGACGGGCCATTTCAGCTTGGGGTTTCGGACAACACACTAATGATTTTACCAGACCAGAAAAAAAACCCTTTGCCTCCAACTCTCCTGTGCAATGGGGGAGCCATCATTGTCACTCAATGCTCACATGGAGCTTTCAGCACCTGCACCTTTGCTCTGGGAGGAATCTGCCTTCTTAGTCCATCTGGGGACCCAGACGGGCCATTTCAGTGTGGGTTTCCGACACCAAACCAATGATGTTTAATGCAGGAAAAAAAGGCCTTAGCCTGCAACTCTCCTGTGCAATTGCAGTCACCCTTGGCACTCCATGAACACATGGAGTTTCCTGAGCTGGCACCATTTGTCTGGGAGGAATCTGTGTTCTTAGTCCATCTGGGAACCCAGAGCAGCCATTTCAGTGCGTGGCTTCGGACACCAAACCAATGAAGTTCCAGCCCAGAATATAGCCATTAGCTTCCAACTCTGTTGTGCAATGGGTGAACCATCCACAACACTCCATGCACATGTGGAGTTTTCTGCACTGGCATCTTTTGTCTGGGAGGACTCGTCGTTCTTAATCCATCTGGGGACCCAGACAGGGCATTTCACCGTGGGGCTTTGGACAACACACCAATGATTTTCAATACAAGAAACAAACCCCTTAGCCTCCCACTCTCCTGTGCAATGGGGGAGCCATCATTGGAACTCCATGCTCACATGGAGCTTCCTGCGCTGGCACCTTTGGTCTGGGAAGAATCTTCGTTCCTAGTCCATTTGGGGACCCTGACAAGTTATTTCTGCACGGGGCTTCGGACACCAAACCAATGAAGTTCCAGGCAGGAAAAAATGCTTTAAGCCTCCGACTCTCCTGTGAAATTGGTGATACACCCATGGCATTAAATGCACACATGGAGCTTGCTGCGCTGCCTCATTTAGTCAGGGAGGAATCTTCATTCTTAGTCCATCTGGGGACCCAGAATGGCCAGTTCAGCGCTGGGCTCTTGACACCAAACCAATGAAGTTCCAGGCAGGAAAAAAAGCCCTTAGCCTCCAAGTCTCCTGTGCAATTGCTGAGTCACCCTAGACACTCCATGCACACATGGAGCTTCCTGTGCTGGCACCTTTGGTCTGGGAGGAATCTTTGTTCTTAATCCATCTGGGGATCCAGACGGGCAATTTCAGTGCGGAGCTTCGGACACCAAACCAATGAAGTTCCAGCCCAGAGAAAAGCCCTGAGCCTCCAACTCTCCTGTGCAATTTCTCAGCCACCCTTGGCACTCCATGCACACATGGAGCTTCCTGCGTTGGCACCTTCTGTCTGAAAGGAATCTTCGTTTTTAGTTCATCTGGGCACCCAGACGGGCCATTTCAGCGCGGGGCTTTGGACACCAAACCAATGAAGTTCCAGCCTGGAAAAAAAGCCCTTAGCCTTCAACTCTCCTGTGCAATTGGTGATCCATCCTGCTTTTCTAACATGGTTGTCTGTGTATTTCATTGCGTCAAACAGTGTCAAACATTATTTGAAACTATAAATCTTGTGCACATTCCCTGCCAGACAGATCAGCTTTCATTAAAGGACTAGGCCTCATGCTTGTTTGGTGTTTTTAAGACATCTTTTGTCCTGAGCACCTGTATTGCAGAGCTAGCATATGCCATTTAAAGGCATGCAATTAGGTTGTTCAGCAAAACCTCAGCACTTTTCAAGGCACAAAATATGGGCTGTACTATTTATTTCACAAGTAGATGTTAAGACATACAGACTTGTTCTGATTAAATTTCCTAATTAAATATTGCAGCTTTACAAAATACATGCAACCACAACTGAAGCTGCCTGAGTTCTGCTTTGGTTTGGGTTGTTGGGGTTTTCTTTAAAAAAGGGGCAAAATTAAAAAAACAGGTTTCTTGGAACATGAGAAATTTTTTGAGTTATTCATTGGCAATTAATGATTCTGCATCAAACTACAGCAAAAAATAAACTTTTAAATGCGGGACTATGTTGGTATTATGAATTTGACCGACTATTTAGAGAATCTCTAGTAAAATCCCCCCAAAAAATCAGTCTTGCAGTACATGTCAGATTTCTGTTAGACACATTTCTACAGCTGAGACAGTTGTTCTTCAAACCAGTCTCTTAGAGAAGTTTAAACCAGTGAAATAATGTTCCAACTAATGTTAAATTATTCAAAAGGAAATCTGGTCATTATTTATAGGAAAAAGTTATGAAACTTTGGAATGCAGATTTAAGCACACATATTAGAGGCAAAGATTGAGCAAGTCCTTAAAAAGACCTCTATTATCTATAGGGGTTTTATCAGATTCACAGTTCCCGTTTTCATGTTTATTTAAATAAGTGCAAACTATGAGATCCTCCTGTCAAAATACACAACTTGTAGTAGACATTTGGATGAGTATCAGCAAAATGAAACTTCCACAAGCTGGTACTTTCAGTAATCACATGCCTATGAAAGCTGCAATAGCTTGAAATACGTTCCTCTGACGTGCCAGAGTTTGGATCTGAAGGAGAAGTGCTCCTTAAAATCAGCCCTATCCGATGCAGCCCCAGCCACTGCAGGCCTGTGAAGATGCTGCAGAGCTGTCTCCTAAAATGATATCTTTAATTAAAGAGATTTCCTAATGGGCAAAATGATCCCCTAACCCCGCAGAAGTAGAACAATGACCGACAGGAAAGAAGCAACTCTATTTTGATAGGAGGGGCTACTATGCAGAGGAAGGAAAAATCCAACTTAGAGAAAAGGATGCTCAGGGGAATCTTATGCAGTATAGCAACACTAGAAGGGATTCACAGACAGGACAGAGGTTCTTTTGTTATTCTTCATCATGAGAACAGCTAGATGCTGGAACAGGATACCCAGAGAACTGGTGCACTGTCTCTCACGGGGAATATTTAAGACCTAGCTGCCTCATTTTCAAGAGGAGGTTGAACCAGATGATTTCCAGACTTCCCCCTCTAGGATTTTCTATGGTTCATGCTCAGGGGAGTAGCCCAATCAATGACAAAGCAGATGGGACAGCCAAGTCCACTGTAGGTTAAAGTGATCAAGCCTCTGAGATCATCCTTCACATCTTTTCCCTTCAAACAGTGTGTGTGTGTGTGCGCGTCTTTGCTGTGTGAAGGTATTTTGAGGCCAGCTGTGACATGGAAAACCTGAAAACTGAACATTTATGAGGAAGGATTGAAGAAATATAGGCTGCAAGGATGCTTTTCTTTATTGTGCCCCGGGTATTATTGGTGTCTCAAGAAAAAAACTGGACTATTGTGAAACACAGCAGGTAGGGAGATAGGAATAGAAATCAGGGTTAGGAGAGAAATGCCCAACGAATCATCCGGGACAACATGAGTAAAATCTATGGCTGAAATGAGTAAAGTAAAAATGTATCAATGTTTTCACTTGCATATTAATGAACTAGCAGTGAAATGTGCACACCATGGAACGGCCACGGGATGGAGTGCAATGGTAGGGCAGAACCAAGCAAGAAATATGACTGGATGGGACCATAAGTAAATAAACTGAGGAAAAGAACAGTTCTATATATAATTTTATCTTCTTGGAGGGAGCAAATACCATATTCCAAGTGAATTCCTCACCAAGAGGTCTGGCCAAATCTCATTCTTGCCCTCTCATCTGACTTGTTTTACACTCGAAACAGATTCGAAACAAGTCAGTGTCTTGTGAAAAATAAGAATCAAATTTTCCTGGTTTGTAAAGTGTTTGTTAACTCTGTTGAAATTGTTAATTTGGAGCTGTTTTAACTGAAAACTGTATAATTTACAAAAGACTTAATAAGATTCCTTATGAAAAGGGAATTTAATTGCACAAGTGTCCTGGAAACCTGACCATACCTCTTGTGTGGTAAGACAGACCCACATAAGCTAAGCAGGAGCAGTTTTGTTTCTGAAAAGTGAGGACTTCATTTCATGACTGTCTGGCTTAAAACCTGTCTTGGGGTCATATTGCTACTGACAACAATCTCACATCTCTGGTATCTCCCATGGATGGCCTGTCATCAGTTCAAATAATTAGTTCCTTATCTCCCTTCTAGTCCTCCCTTCCCCACTGTGGGGGAACTGTTTTCCTCCATGTTTCTTATCTGTGCTAATGTTGATCTTTTTTGAGGTTTATCTTCTCCTTCTCACTGTTATGATGAAATGCTTGATGCTTCTATGAACATTTGTAATAATTTCTGAATCTACCCTTAGGTTATGTGATCCGTAACAAACTAGTTCTTCGACTCATTTTTCCTATTCCTGCCCTTTGAAGGTAAGCATTAATCTGGGGTGTTTTTATAATAATAAAACTATTCTCAACCTGTTGACTTCTACAGAGAAATAATTTCCTTTTTTATGATACTAACATTAAAAAAAAAATAAAATCCCCATTTGAAATCTCAAGATGTAGCCATAAGAAATAGATAGTTTCTCATTCAAAAATGAATAAAATAGAGAGTTGGCTTCCCACTGGAAGATGTTCTTCCCACTCAGATGTTCTCAGGGGAGTCATAGAAATTAGCCAAGAACTTATGCTGAGGGCTAATGTTCTTTTGGGAACAAATCTTGCATTTCAGAAATTTGAGACGTTTTCTGCAGACAAAGTTGATGATATTACAAAACATTAGTATAATGACTCAGGCAGAACTTGATTGTTGCAGTATGCTCTGAAAGTTCCCATCATGTTATTCATAATTATTTTCTTTCAAAGAGCAATACAGTTTTCCTTCTGGGAAGAAGTATCTTGTGTTTTGCAACAGTTTGGGGTTTTTTTCGTTTGGTTATAGGGGTTTTTTGGTGGTTTCGGGGTTTTTTTGTTGGTTTTTTGTTTGTTTGTTTTGTTTTGTTGTTTTTTTTTTTTGTTTTGTTTTTAAATGTTTCTGCACTGCACAATAACACAACAGGATAATTTTGGTTTAGAATTGCTGAAGTCTGCGAATTGGGACGGGCTGCCTCACTTAGAGCTGTCTGTGCTGCCCAGAAACGCACCTGGAAGTGCAGGGAGGCTTGGATGTATTTCAGTGTATTTACACAGTGTGAGCAGTCCTAGCAGAGCTGAATCGATCTGAGATAACACCTCCCTTTTGCTCAGATTTAGAAACTTTTCTGCATTGTTGGGTTTGGTGGGTTTTTGTTTGTTTGTTTTGGGTTTTGTTTGTTTTGCTTTGTTTTTGCCGATAGGTAAAACATACGCCTGGAATGAAAATATCACCTGGTTTTTGTTTGTTTGTTTGTGTTGTTTTTTTTTTGTTTTGTTTTTTTTTTTTTTCTTTTCCCAGAGTCCGAGGCAGAGGAAGACTAAAGGCAGCTTTACCTGTGAACGTTCTGTGCAGGGCACCAACCCAACAACGCCCGGCTAACCGAGGGCTGTGCCGAGAGACGTTGCCTTTGGTATTAGAATGTCGGTCTGTCCTCCGTGACAATTTAAGCGTCTGTTGATGAGGGCATTCACAAAACACTTTTGTGGATAGCCTCTATCTCCCTTATCTCTGATCCCTTATCTCTCCTTATCCCGAGCTCCTGTGGTTACCGGCCTCGAGTTTTGTTTTGATTTGTC
Source organism: Empidonax traillii (assembly GCF_003031625.1). NCBI lineage: Eukaryota > Metazoa > Chordata > Aves > Passeriformes > Tyrannidae > Empidonax > Empidonax traillii. Next base: position 922,261 of record NW_020955338.1, on the reverse strand, counting down.
AGCACAAAACACCTGTATTTTCTTAGCGGCGATATCCCCGATTTTTCCCGGCATGTGGAATGGGGGAAAACCCGGACTGGATATTTCCTGGAGTGCGGAATGGGGAAAACCCGGACTGGATTTTCCCCGGAGTACGGAATGGGGAAAAAGCCCGGATTGGACATTTCGTGGAGTACGGAATGGGGGAAAACCCGGACTGAATTTCTCTCGGAGTACGGAATGGGCGGAAAGAAAAAAAACACAAACAAACAAAAAACCACCAAAACACACAGCCCAGCCGCAGCCCTACGGAAACTGCGTAGCTTTGTGAGCCAATGGCGTGGCTGAGTACCAACCTGCGTACGCAAGCTGCTCAGCCCCAGCTCCTGCCATCAGTGCTCTGCGCACCGACCCGGCCCGCTCCGTGCCGAGTTCTAGCCCTCCGGTTTCGCCGGACACCCGTGGCTGTGCGTGCAGCAGCTGAGACCGCCCTCCGAACGTGCCCTGACTCGGCAGTGCTGCCCGTTCCGAGCGGACCCTGCTCCGTCGCTCCCGCGGCCGCCTGGCAGGCAAACCGCTGCTAGCAGCCCGCTCGGCTCGGGCTCTTGCGAAATCTTCCGTATCCCGGCAACAGCCGCTCGGCAGCTCTCGGGGGCTGAAGGCAGCATTCCATCTCCCGTTCGGCTGCGCTTCTTCGTCGCTCTGCTTGGAACTCCGAGAAGTAACTCCTGGAGCAATCTCGAAGATTTTGACGTCCCTGTGAGGACGGGGAGGCAGCTGCCGATTGCTGCCCGGGAGTGGACTCCACCTGTAGCATTTTGAGAGCGGCGGGAAAGTCGCAAAAGGGAGCCGGCCCCGGAATCAGACGCCTGGTTTCAGAGATCATCTGAAATAAGGCAGAGGGAGAGAAAGAGTACCCCTGCCACCCCCAGGTCGTGCTACAGCATGACAATTTTAGCATCTTTCCAGAACTATAGGAATGTAGAAAGATAGGGTTGGAAGGGGCCTCAATAAATAATGGAGGCTGTCCTCCTCCTGACAAAATCTGTTTGTTCTGCAGTCTTTCTGACAGCATTAGAAATTATTAGGTAAAGCCTGAAACAAAATGTTTCATATATAAAAAACCTGGTTTACATTCTGGGTGAAATTTGCTCTCCTGCAGAAGCCAGGAGAAAACACGGAGTTTTCTCTCTTAAACATGCATTAAGGTTCAAGCTGACACAATCCTTTATAACTTGTGGGTGGGCAGTTTTTGGCCAGAAGAGTTCGATCCGGAAAGGAATGAAGATCTGGCGGGAAAGAGCCCTGCTTGAGTTACTATTTTTCTTCTAAAGGATTAAGCTTTCATTACCTCATAAATCATGTATTTCCACGTCGCTGTCAGTATAACGAGTCAGACTGAGGTTAACATGGCAATGATTAGCCCGTATCTGGCCATAGGATGGAGAACTGTGACTCAGAGCTGCTCAGGCTCTGGGATTTTAAAGCAGATATATCAATACTTTAAAGCTTCCTAGTTTCATTTAATAACAGTTTTCTAAAAGTTAAGAACCTATAATTCCAGAATTTGTATGCTGCGAATGCACTTGAACTGTATTCAGAAAGATTAGGAACTGTTCATTTTCATGCCTACTCTGTTCTGTGCTTTCTTATTTTAGGGACTGTATCTGGGGTTGCAGGTATAATATATTTTTAATTACAATAATTTTTCACTGAACATACTTAAAATTTGAAGAGCACTCATAATTTCATAATAAGAAGCTGTGCTAAGGATCCTAGAGGGACAGGAATAGAGGGTGATAAAAATAATTATAATATTCACTCCCGCTGAGGATTGACATATTTCCTCTCTCTGAAGAACATGAGGATAAACAGGCAGCAAGTTTGCAGCATCTCTGGTAGCCCTTGTGTACCAGGAACATGCATAGATGGTAGATGTTCTCCTTCACCAGGAACATGCATTTACATTTATATGAGAGGTAAGGTACAATATTTGGGTGGGAAAGTACAGCGGTTGTAGTGTTTATTTAAAAGTACACAATATACTGAATTTTCTAGTAGTTTAAACAAATCCTAACAAGACTTCAAATACTTACATTACATTCTTTGGATGCAGAAAAGGCATCCTTGCTGAAGCTTTCGAAGTCTGAGAAAGAATATTTTTTTTTCCATAACTCCTTAGAGGGCTCTGTAAAGTGGACTTTTAATACAAAACTGATTCTTCATGTAGCACTCACAAATGATGAAATGCAGCTGTCACAGTGGAGCAGCTTAGACATAAAACCACCCCGCTGGTCTTCAGAACAGTTATGCTGTGACCTCCCCAAATGTATTTATTATTTTAATGTTATAGGTATGGGTACTGTAACACCTGTTCCATTTTATAACCCAGGGAGGGGCTGGAAAGAAAAGCTGTCTAGGGTTTCAAGACTAGATTTTTATTAAGAATTACATATAGATTATGACAATGCCTGGAAGCCGATGAGAAAAAAAAAAAAGTGTTGCCAATGTGAAATCATTACCCCTTAGCTGTCTAATTCTTCTAAAATGGATTAAGATGTTGCACACACTGGATGCTTTACCCTTTTAGGGCTTGTGTTTTATTATTTGTCAAAGCTACTGCTCTGTAGCAAAGTGACTGTGGAGCTCCCTGACACCGATCTCTGCTCTCCAGGGTGTGAGACCCTGCACACTTTTGCTGGGATAGAAAGAGTGGAGCTATAAATACTCAAAAGCTGACATGAGGGCTTGGGAGGTATGGTGTGATTTTAGGTGAATTTAGACCATTACAAAAAGTGATTTGAGAAAATCAGTTTGATGGGTTTTCCTTGCTCACTTCACTGAACTGCAAGATTAGACCCATACCCCCAGTTCATTCATCTCTGCAACATCAAAGTCACATTCAGAATCCCTCATTAGGGAAACACACCATCCCATTTCTGGCTTTGCCTGGAACCACCTCCAGAAGTAGAACCTTCCTCTAGAATCCTCAGGGGATAGAGGCAGGATTTTAATTTTTATTTTTAATGAAAAATGTTGCATTATCTGACCTCTGTCAGGCTGTTGCTAGAACAGTGGAGTCTGGTGGGGCAGTGTGTGTGTGTTAAGGTGCACTTTGGCACTGAAAATCCCGGGAAATGATTGGCAGAGGGGATATTGCTGTCCTGTAATGAAAAGGGCATGCATGCAAGGATTCATTTACAGATTAATTTGCCAAATTTCTGCTGATTAAATATTTCCTCCCTAAATCTTTTACCCATCTGTTTCTCTGGAAGTCTTGAAATGCTACCAGTTTCGCTTCAAAATATCCAGTAAGCTGGTCTCTCATCCACATACTGGTTTCTAGAAGGAAGATCATTTACAAGTGCTAAATCCAACCTGTTTATCCAAGTCTTCTTACACTGTATAGGTTAAAAACAGAGAAATTCAAGAATATTTTATGTGTAAATCGTTGGCGCAGAGAAATACAGACAAATAGCAGAGTAGTAAGAAATTAAATGGTCAATCAGAATATCTGATTTCACTTTTTTCTTTTATAAGGAAAGTAAAAGTACTTTTAAAAAGGCATTTTAACTTAAGACTGAGACTTAAAATGGGGTGGAATTTCTTTGATTCATTTTACTGAACCTGGGCAGTAATACAGATTTCTTGAATTTATGTTTAGCTTCTGGGAGTGGAGATCTAACTACTCCAAGTGGAATAAATTCAGTATTAAGAAATAAAACCGTTCCTGGCATGGTAAGATTATAGTTAGTATTGGACTGATGGTTTTGCCTTCTAGTTTTATTTTATCACTTTTATCACTTTTTTTTTTAATCCTCATCTTTGCAGATCATTTAAAAAGAATGCAGAAAAATGCTATGATGCGGAATTTATTATGTTCATCATTCTTTATTATATTCAACATTAAAATTAAATAGAGGCACCAGAGCACTTTAAAGAAATTTAGTTAAACCTTCTGCATTCTATTTAGATCATTTTATAATTTTAATTTTTGAGGGGACAGAAAAAAGTTATCAGAATTTTTTAATCTGCATCGTGAGCCACTATAATTTTCTTCATCATAGGGAGTATTGAAATTTTCAGATTGCCTGTAAGTGCCTGTGTAGAAGTGCAAGTTTAGTCTGAGCCAAATGCGAGAGAATCGAGTTTGTGAACTTTAACAAATAAACTGAATAAACTTTAAAAAGCAGAGACACAAGAATTGACTGTGTTACTACACTCCTGAGGTCAGGAGGGGTCAATGGTGCATTTTTCCAAAGCAGAGACCAGTTCTTTTATTTTCCAGTGTGGTTCCTATAACTGAGTTTTAAGTTTTGCTTTGTCTCCTGAACAAGCTGAAAGCATTTGAACTCAGTCTCCCAATACTGCTTTTCCTCCCTGCAAAGAGATAAATCACAGATGGAAAAGAGTAAAGTGCTGGGAAAAGTGGAATGGGGCACCTGCCTGTGCTGGACATGGGGGTGTCCTCCTGCTGAGTCCCTCTGTGCCCTTCCCCTTCCTCCCTCAGCAGAGAGAAGGTGCAGTCCTCAGCTAAGAGCTGAAAATGGAAGAGGCTACCTGGAAACCAGGTGAGGGAGCATCATGAAACACTAAATTCTGCCTCAGAGGAGAAGTTTAATTCTGTCAAGTCCTGCAGAGCTCTTGGAACCTTGTCATTTGAGCCCTGACTGTGTGTGGGGTGAGCCCAGAACGGTTTGTTCTGCCCTCAGCCCCACAGCTGTGCCTCGTGCTCAGGGGTTTTCCATCTCCCTGAAAATCACCCCTCCCAGCCCATTGCCTGCTGAGAGGAGCACCACTCGCTGTTGGAGAAGGAGCTGGGGAAGGGCAGGAAGAGAAGGAATGTATCTTTGTTTCAGGATGGGTATTACTGTAAGGAGATTAAAAAATGGAGCGAAATGCTTGGGGTGATATGCTAAAGCTTTTGTTCAAGTACTGGTGTCTCAACAAAGGGAGATTTTTCTTACTTGAAATCATTTTCTGAAAAAGGAGATATCATTATTTTACATATTTTTCAAAGTTTAGCTTTGAAGACTTTAGTGAGTTCTCCATACATTGCCAAAATTTGACAAATTCTTTCCCCCATGTTCCCTTCCCCTTCAAATTTTGCAGAAGTGAAAATGAGTAAGATGGGTCCTTGGAAAACCTTAAATGTGTGATTTTGCCCACCTTCCATTAGAAAGAAAGCCTTCCTTTTTAAGAAGGAAATGGGAAATGTCTAAAGGTGAATTCTACTTGATGCTCTGGCCCAAAATTTTCAGATAAATGAGCAGCTTTTCTGTCTCGATGACTATCTGTGTTTCCATAAGTGTCCTATTATGTTTAGGATGTCATAAAATTCTTGAGGATGCAGCAGTGAGGAGTGTAGTTGCATAGTGATGAAAAGATGAGGAAGAGCTCCAAACCAGTAAATTGATTTTGCTTTTTAGGCAGAGAAGCCTTTGAGTATTGATATGACATTCAAATCCTACTGTTTGTATGAAGATATTCTGATCCTAAGAGATGTGATTAAAAACTTACCACTCTTTAGCATTTCTTTGTTTGGGGAGAACACCAGTGTACAAACCTCTTGTGTGACTTTCGCTAGTAGTTTTCCTTTCTAGCCAAATTAAATGTGCTAAATCTTTGAAGCTTTCTTATCCTCTTTATTTCTTCCTAATTTTTGTTTTGCTTGCATATCAGGTAAATTATAATTCTTGTGTTGCAAATTTCTCATTTTTGATGCAGAGAATTATTTTGCCACAGTTCACTCTGGTCAGAGGAGTTATTTCTGGAGTGAAGAGTTGAGGCTCATTACTGTTTGAAATACATAATATTTATTGATAATCTCTTACTATTTAATGGAATTGTAAAAACTGAAGGGTGAACGACTTCCAGGTGTGCCGTGATAAAGATACAGATCAGCCTGAAGTGGCATTATTTCAAAGAGGAATTGTAAAGTAGACGCCTTATATTTTAATTTCCATTCTGAAGGGATTGTCTGAGCCACTTCTGGACCTGACCATAACAAGATATCAAATACATGGTACAGCTGTGCTCAAAAATCCCAGTATAGCTGAACACCCAAGCAAGAGGTTCTTTTTTGACTCTGAATTTTTCAGACCCATGTGCTTGGGTTGGGTGTCCCCCGAGAACCAGGTTTTTTTCATTAGTATTTTCTGCTTTTAGAATTACTGGAAGTTCTGAGCCTTTCTCATAGTACATCCTAGTGCTGACTCAAAAAAAACCCCAAACTAGAGAGTGAGAGAGTACAGAAAAACGAAAGTAATATTTAGGCTTTTTGTAAGACATGGTGCTTAATAAAGTCACCAGTGACCAGAGCTAAACAGTTTGTAATTCCATAAAACAACGGACTGTAAAGGATGGAAAGAATAATCCAGCATAGTGACAGATCTCTGACACACATGGCCTGCAGCTTAAGGTCAGGGCCCAAATATGTAGGGAACAGAGCTGAGGAGGGCAGAAGGTGGAAAACAACACCTAAATTAAAAATTTCACCCTTGCCAGTGTAGCAGCATCACAGTGGAGCAGTCTGGCAATCTTATGTTTGTTTTTAGGCCCCCCTGTAGTTTAGTTAACTCAGGATGTCAGTTTTTCCACTTGAAAAATGGGGATGCTGTATTCTGACTTTGTTGGGATACTGTGAGGGTAAAAAGTAATGAATTTCAGAAAACTACTGTGTTGCTGCAGTGTTGGCAGAACTTCTTGGTAGATATGAAGAGGTGCACTAATCTAGACTAAGTAAGTTTAAAAATCACAAATAACAGGATTTACATTGTCAGCTTCACAGGAAACCCTTGAGAATTCAATGTTGTTTATTGAATCCAATAACTGAAACAATACAGAAGCAAAAAAAAAAAAAAAAAAACCAACAAAAAACCAAACCACAACATAACAAAACTCCTAATGTCTACTGTAAGGGTTAAAAACTGATAACTCGCTTGAATATCATTGGTTCCTATGTTGGATATTGTCTCTTTGTATTGGCTATCTAAATGTCCAATCACCACTCTCCCCACCAGCCCATATAAGCTGGGGGACATTTGAATAAACTCTTTTTTTCCTGCTGGCCTCCCTGCGTGCTGCGTGTTCTCTCTCTCCTGGCAGAGGCCCCTCCGCTGCCTGTCCCGGCCACGAGGGACGGGCAGCGGGGGGGAAGAGGTAATCACAGCCCTGGAAACCCTCACACAGCGCCGGGAGAGACCCCCCAGAAGCCACTCGAATTGCAACAATTGGTGGAGAATGCGCGCAAGAATTCCGCCCACGAAATCGAAACTGCACGCGAGGCACGGGTCCCCAGCACGGAGGAGCGGCATTTTCAAACTGCCCGCCACGTCTGTGCTGCCGCTGGATGGAGAAAGCCGAGCGAATACCGCGGAAACAGCATCAGCCGCAGCCACTGGAAGGTCCCCTCCTCTGCTCCGACGCAGGGACTTTTCTTCGCCCCTGCTGCAGGAAGAGGAGACGGAGGCTGCCGCTCCCGGAATGTGAGCTGGACTCTGCTGCTCCGTGCCCAGTTAGAGCCGCGCCGCCGCCCGGATTGCTCGACTCCGCTCTGGACACCGGGGGAGCGCCGAGAGACCTCCCACCTCCAGCCACGCGGTCGATCCAGCCACGCTGCCTGCGCACCCCCCAACCCTGTTCCCTCAACTTTTTTTTACAGTCTAGCTTCAAAGTACCCAAACCGGTTCTTCTCCTTTACGGTTCATATGCTAATTTCCAGGTTGCTTCAATTTTACAGATTTTTCCCGTGATCATCAAAACAATGGAAACCCAATAACAACCTCCCCCAACTTAATGCATTTTTGTTCCTTATTATTAATTGAGAAATCTCCACGCACAGAATGCACTCAGAAGTAAATGTGAGGAGTAGAGATCCAGTGAAAGTAAAAACCTCTCTGCCTGTTTTCCCTGCCACCTGGCTGTCGGCGCTGTCGCTCGCTCTCTGGGGGGCATAAGCAGCCGCGGGGTAAAGGTGGGGGGCGGGGAGGGAGCATTTTCCCCCCCCCCCCGGAGCTAGAGGCAGTTGGCTTCTCGCCAAAGGAAAGCCTCTTGTCCCAGGGGCTCCCCGTTTCCTATCCACTCAGCGTTCGTTAAATCGGCCAGGTATGGCATGGCTGTCTTTACCTCTTCTGTGAAGGGGGGAGGCAGCAGCAGCACAGAAAAATGTTCTGTGTCGGGCAAACGCCCAGAGCTGGCGTCCCAGTGAAGGTGGGAGCAGCTCTGGGATATTCCTACATCCCTTTAACCCTGAAAACTTACCCCCCCGGAGCTAGGGGCAGTTGGCTTCTCGCCAAAGGAAAGCCTCTTGTCCTGGGGTTCCCCGTTCCCTGTCCAATCAGCGTTCGTCAAATGGGCTGGATATGGCATGGCTGTCCTTACTTCTTCTGTGAAGGGGGGGGGCAGCAGCAACGCAGAA
>NW_020955338.1:908640-913204 GCF_003031625.1 Empidonax traillii | reverse complement strand
ATACCCCATAGCCTTAAGCTATGTCAGGGGTATGCGCGGTGGAACGGTCTCCTGAAACAACCAAGGATTAGCCTAGTTGATCAGGAGGGGTCAGTAGCCGGGGTTGGAAGCCACCCTAACTGGCTCGGGTAGAGTCACCCAAACAGACTCAAGTAAAATTTAATTTGGAGATTTCTCTTTTTATAATAGGAACATAAGTCTTAAAATTACCTGTTTTCTCAAGTTCAATACAAATTGTCTTACTCATTTTCCCATTTTCATATCAACCTTTATATTAACTTTTACCCCAAGTTTGACTAGAAAATCTTCATTGTTAAATCCCATTAAAATTACAAATGTTGTCTTTATTATAAATAAGAAAGGGTGAATTGTAAGGGTCAAAAACTGATAACTCACTTGAATATCATTGGTTCCTATGTTGGATATTGTCTCTTTGTATTGGCTATCTAAATGTCCAATCACCACTCTCCCCACCAGCCCATATAAGCCGGGGGACATTTAAATAAACTCTTTTTTTCCTGCTGGCCTCCCTGCGTGCTGCGTGTTCTCTCTCTCCTGGCAGAGGCCCCTCCGCTGCCTGTCCCGGCCACGAGGGACGGGCAGCGGGGGGGAAGAGGTAATCACAGCCCTGGAAACCCTCACACAGCGCCGGGAGAGACCCCCCAGAAGCCACTCGAATCGCAACAGTCTACCATTTGTATGAAAAATATTTGGTAACATTTTTGACAATATCTGAGATTTGAATGAGAAGGAATGAAGGGTGAACTTTTTTTCTAGCCAGTTTGCTTACCCTGAACTACATTCACAGAGTTATTCTTGTGTTTAACCTGGATGTGTTCTTGAGGTAATCCTGAAGTTAATCGTAATTTATACTGAATTACATGTAGAATTTCGACCAGAAAAAATAAAATAAAAAAAAAAAAATATGGCTGCCAACTATGCTTTATTAAGACATATTTCTTCATAAGGTTTTGTAGTTCACTGTAGGACAAGGCCTGTAATCAGCTCCCTTTTGTAATTATTAATATCTTTTTGGCTTCATCTGATAAACTTTAAGCTTATAACAAAACTTTTTCTTTTTTTTCTTTTTTTTTAATAATGAAAATTTTTTGGTTTGTTTTTTTTTTTTACATAAAAGGAAACTATACTAATGCTTTTAGGATCTGCCTCATGATTTCAAAACACCATCAATTTTCAAATAAAATTGCACATCACAGTAGCTGGTTTAGGATATTTTGTCCCCACTGAAATAAGTGACAAAACCCATCAGAATTTCTCCCTAGGTGTCAATATATATTAAAGAGCTAGTGGTTCCATAATGCTTCCTTGAATATTGGGGCTAAAATACTAGAGATAAACATCAAATTCTTACTGGTTTCCCAGTCAGGGTATTTTTGTGGGTTTGTTTGTTTGGTTGGTCTTTTGGGTTTTTTCTTTTTGTTCTAAACAAGACTGATATGTGTTAAGAGATATTGGGAATACAGAGGAAGTTAACTGTGTAGAGAGATAAAGTGGTTAATAATTTTCATTATTTTAAGAAGATCATTGACTCCATTGTGAGGTTGATGTCTGTTATTTTAGTCAAAAAGCTGAAATTTTTTTTAGCAAGTTTTTCTTGGCATTGCTCCCATGTGAGACCTGATTTTTCATCCATGTGAAAGCTGAGCTGTCTGTAGCAATCCGATGCATTAGACATACTATTACTCTGAGCAGAACCTTCCTGGTGACCAAAAGGCTGCCTGCTGGAAGAAAATTGAAACAAGGTGTTGGGCACCAGAGAAACACCTGCAAGCAGAAAACCTGCCATAATCAATCAGCCCTCCTCTCAAACAAAACATAATCTGGGTGGGTAGGGTGGAGAGCTGGGGGAAACTAAATGTTAGCAGATGGGATAGCAGGAATTGTTCTGATGTGTAACAGATTTGTGATAATTGCATCCTTTTATTGTTTGATCTTTGAGAATGGATTAAAGGTTAATGAAAACAAGGTGAGAGATGGGGTGAGGGGATAGAATTGATTTTTATGTTGATTGGTTCATTTTTCTTGGAAGCCTTTCATTGCCCCTTTTGCTCATCTTGGAAAAAGCTGTTCCATCTGTTACCCTTTTGGGGGGTTCCACCATGAAGGTCCATATCATTTGTAAGAGAAAGTCTCTTAAAGAGAAATATCACTTTCTGCATTTTCAGGGTTACAGGTACGCCTGAATGTTTTATTTTACTCAAGTTGATACTCTACCCCCTTTTTGCCCTGCCTTTGCCCCAGTTACAGAGATTTGCTGATGCTCTAATATCTGGAAGGCGAATTTCAACATGCAATAAAGGGATCAGGAGCACCACTGTGAGGCAGTTTAAGTGTAAAATCCTGTTTGAGAACTTCAGCCACCGTTTTCTTTGTATTAGAATAAGAAATGCCAGACAAACTCCTGCTATTACACTGCTCTGGGTTTCCAGTGGCACCTGAAAAATTAATAAATCCAAAAGGCAAAAGAGATGGAAGGCACTGAAAGCTAATGAGGCTATTAACTGGGAAGTCTACAAACACGTCTTAGCATCAAGCAAAATGAATAGGCAAAGGAATAACAGGCTGCAAAAGACAAAAATTTTAAATATCTACTGCATTTTTCTTCGTGGAATAGTCACATTCAAAACACTTTATTTTGGTGTGGTTTTTTTTGTTGTTGTTGTTTTGTTTTGCTTTTTATTTTATGTCATATCAGTTTTCTAAGGCTCTATTTTGATTGTATTTGGAAGGGTAACTTGCTGTAGGAATTATCAGTGGATGATCCATAATGCTGACTGAATAGTAAAGTTAAGCACATTCTGTAATTCCAAGCTTCTTTGCTGGAGAAAATGTCACCTTCATGTGACATTTTGAGGAAGAATTGGAGGTGATGAACAGGGTTGCACTTTGATTCCTTATAGTTCTTCTGGAAGCCACAGGAATTCTTATTCTCTCAGCCCTGCTGAGATGCCCTGACTGTGGTGGTAAATTTCTCCTGCAGCTGACCTATTGATTAAAGAGAAGTTAGGGGGTAAAAATCTGTCTTAATTTTTGCTTCTAGCCTGCCTTATGTAGGGTATTTCTGGGAAATAAGCTTCATTAAGAGTAAAATTAAAAGAAGAAACTTAAATTTCTGGACTGCTGTATCAGAAAGAAATTTTTTATTTCATTCTAAGACTTGCTGGTCTTTGTGGACTAACACAGCATTGTGGTGTTTGATACTGGTTGGTGGAAGCTTAATGAGATAGAAGTTGGAAAATACTGGAGTGAGGGGTGTTTTCAGTGGTTACAGGAAAACAGAGTGGAATCAAGCCTGAAAAAATGATATTGTAGGAAATAAAGTTAGTAGGTAGGGCAGTACTTTCTATATTCTTTATCAAATCTCTGTATCTGAAATCTTAAAGCAGAATGGCATGGATGGCGTCAGCATCAACTGCATTTGTTTCTCTAATTAGCAAAGAAACACTTTTCTCTGTGCCAAAGTTTCACAGTCATGGTAATTAACGGTAAAGGCTTTCACAGCTGAAATATCTTACTACAGAATTCTAACTCCAATTTTTTCTTCCCTGTCCCTTACCACTGTGGCTGTTACTGCTCTTGTAATCCAGGTGTGTTAGAGCACCAACAAAGATGAGATGTTAGTAGCCTTATTCTTTGCCCAAAGCCAGAATGGTTTCACTTGTGTCTGGCCAGGACAAAAAGGGCTGTTGTCATAAAAGTCCGTGTTTAATAAAAGGATGGAGCATTTTTTCAACTTACCCTTTCAGCAGAGAAGATCAGCTATGCATTTTTACAGCTGATATCTAAGAGCAGATATCTCCACCTAGCGTTCCTAATTGCCTGTTGTCATTCTCCTTGGGCTTGGTGCTATAACAGCAGCCAGGAGAGCATTTTACCCAGTGTCCAGTTTATATTTGCTGACAAGTACCAGTCCTGCTGCAACTGCTGCCATGCTCCAGTTCCTGGGTATAGTGTGTTACCCAGGAAAGTGAGAACTGATTTATAGAAAAGATCATACATGTTGTTTACAAGACTTGTCATCCATAAAAGTGTTATAGGAGAAGAGGCTTAGTAACATAGAAAAGGAAGAACAGAGCTTTGAGTGGTTTGTACATTGGCCCCAGACTTGATGCTCTGCCTTATCTATCACCTCTAAATCTTTACCCAAGCTGGTTTTCCATAATCCCAATGCTCTAGAAACACAGCATTTGGAGTTCTTTATTAAGAACCACATGACTTGGATTCTGGTTTTTTCTCCTCCTCATCAAGTCTGTTATTACCAGAGATAGCGTATTTTTAAAATTAAGAGTAAAAAGAAAGGAGAAAGCTGATCTTTCTTGTTTCTGTTTTCTCCTTAACTTGTGAGACTTTTCCACTGGAAAAACCCAAAGCACTGGGGGATATGGAGTATGGTTGCGAGAAGTGCACCTGCTGATTTACAGGGGAGGACTTGCTTTGTGGGTGGGTTTGTTTGGGCAGTGGGGGCAAGAGGTATTTCAGCTTTATTTTAGCCAGAGTTTGCATTGCTCAGAACCCATACCAACAGCTTTAACTGCCTTGGGAA